>NC_091390.1:6061938-6066938 GCF_038502225.1 Cherax quadricarinatus
GTCGGTCCTAGGACCAGTGCTATTTTTGGTATATGTGAACGACATGACGGAAGGGTTAGACTCAGAAGTGTCCCTGTTTGCAGATGATGTGAAGTTAATGAGGAGAATTAAATCTGATGAGGACCAGGCAGGACTTCAAAGAGACCTGGACAGACTGGACACCTGGTCCAGCAAATGGCTTCTCGAATTTAATCCTGTCAAATGCAAAGCCATGAAGATAGGGGAAGGGCACAGAAGACCACAGACAGAGTATAGGCTAGGTGGCCAAAGACTGCAAACCTCACTCAAGGAGAAAGATCTTGGGGTGAGTATGACACCGAGCATGTCTCCGGAAGCACACATCAATCAGATAACTGCTGCAGCATATGGGCGCCTGGCAAACCTGAGAACAGCATTCCGATACCTTAGTAAGGAATCATTCAAGACACTGTACACCGTGTATGTCAGGCCCATACTGGAGTATGCAGCACCTGTTTGGAACCCGCACTTGATAAAGCACGTCAAGAAACTAGAGAAAGTACAAAGGTTTGCGACAAGGTTAGTTCCAGAGCTAAGGGGAATGTCCTATGAAGAAAGATTAAGGGAAATCGGCCTGACGACACTGGAGGACAGGAGGGTCAGGGGAGACATGATAACGACATATAAAATACTGCGTGGAATAGACAAGGTGGACAAAGACAGGATGTTCCAGGGAGGGGACACAGAAACAAGAGGCCACAATTGGAAGTTGAAGACACAAATGAGTCAGAGAGATAGTAGGAAGTATTTCTTCAGTCATAGAGTTGTAACGCAGTGGAATAGCCTAGAAAATGACGTAGTGGAGGCAGGAAGCATACACAGTTTTAAGACGAGGTTTGATAAAGCTCATGGAGCGGGGAGAGAGAGGGCCCAGTAGCAACCGGTGAAGAGGCGGGGCCAGGAGCTAAGACTCGACCCTTGCAACCACAAATAGGTGAGTACAAATAGGTGAGTACACACACACGCACATACACACACACACGCACACACACACACGCACACACACACACACACACACACACACACACAAACACACACAGGGGTGGGTGGATTGCATTTTCTTGGACTGCAAGAAGGCGTTTGACACAGTTCCACACAAGAGATTGG
The DNA here is from genome assembly GCF_038502225.1 of Cherax quadricarinatus. Classification (NCBI taxonomy): domain Eukaryota; kingdom Metazoa; phylum Arthropoda; class Malacostraca; order Decapoda; family Parastacidae; genus Cherax; species Cherax quadricarinatus. The sequence goes on from NC_091390.1 coordinate 6,063,064, forward strand.
TGCAAAAACTGGAGGACCAAGCAGGGATAACAGGGAAGGCACTACAATGGATCAGGGAATACTTGTCAGGAAGACAGCAGCGAGTCATGGTACGTGGCGAGGTGTCAGAGTGGGCACCTGTGACCAGCGGGGTCCCGCAGGGGTCAGTCCTAGGACCAGTGCTGTTTATGGTATTTGTGAACGACATGACGGAAGGAATAGACTCTGAGGTGTCCCTGTTTGCAGATGACGTGAAGTTGATGAGAAGAATTCACTCGATCGAAGACCAGGCAGAACTACAAATGGATCTGGACAGGCTGCAGACCTGGTCCAGCAATTGGCTCCTGGAGTTCAATCCCACCAAGTGCAAAGTCATGAAGATTGGGGAAGGGCAAAGAAGGCCGCAGACGGAGTACAGTCTAGGGGGTCAGAGACTACAAACCTCACTCAAGGAAAAAGATCTTGGGGTGAGTATAACACCAGGCACATCTCCTGAAGCGCACATCAACCAAATAACTGCTGCAGCATATGGGCGCCTAGCAAACCTCAGAACAGCATTCCGACATCTTAATAAGGAATCATTCAGGACCCTGTACACCGTGTATGTTAGGCCCATATTGGAGTATGCGGCACCAGTTTGGAACCCACACCTAGCCAAGCACGTGAAGAAACTAGAGAAAGTGCAAAGGTTTGCAACAAGACTAGTCCCAGAGCTAAGAGGTATGTCCTACGAGGAGAGGTTAAGGGAAATCAACCTGACGACACTGGAGGACAGGAGAGATAGGGGGGACATGATAACGACATACAAAATACTGAGAGGAATTGACAAGGTGGACAAAGACAGGATGTTCCAGAGATTGGACACAGTAACAAGGGGACACAGTTGGAAGCTGAAGACACAGATGAATCACAGGGATGTTAGGAAGTATTTCTTCAGCCACAGAGTAGTCAGTAAGTGGAATAGTTTGGGAAGCGATGTAGTGGAGGCAGGATCCATACATAGCTTTAAGCAGAGGTATGATAAAGCTCACGGCTCAGGGAGAGTGACCTAGTAGCGATCAGTGAAGAGGCGGGGCCAGGAGCTCGGACTCGACCCCCGCAACCTCAACTAGGTGAGTACAACTAGGTGAGTACACACACACACACACACACACACACACACACACACACACACACACACACACACACACACACACACGCATTCACACACAAACACACAAACACACAAACACACACACACACGCACGCACACGCACACACACACACACACAAACACACTCACACACACACGCTCGGGGCCAGGAGCTCGGACTCGACCCCCGCAACCTCAACTAGGTGAGTACACACACAAACACACACACACATACACACACATACACACACACATACACACACACACACACACACACACACACACACACACATACACACACACATACACACACACACACACACACACACACACACACACACACACACACACACACACACACACACACACACACACACACACACACACACACACACACGGATAACAGGGAAGGCACTACAATGGATCAGGGAATACCTATCAGGAAGACAACAGCGAGTCACGGTATATGGCGAGGTGTCAGAGTGGGCGCCTGTGACGAGCGGGGCTCCACAGGGGTCAGTCCTAGGACCGGTGCTGTTTCTGGTATTTGTGAACGATATGAATTAAGGAATAGACTGAAAGTGTCCCTGTATGTAGATGACGTAAGATGAAAAGAATTCAACCGGACGAGGACCAAGCAGAACCACAAAGGGATCTAGACAGGCTGCAAGCCTGGTCCAGCAACTGGCTCCTGGAATTCATCCTCACCAAGCGTAAAGTAATGAAGATTGGGGAAGGGCAAAGAAGACCGCAGACGGAGTACAGTCTATGGGGCCAGAAACTGCAAACCTCATTCAGGGAAAAGAATCTTGGGGAGAGTATAATACCAGGCACATCTCCTGAGGCGCAAATCAACCAGATAACTGCTTCAATAGCATTCCGACATCTTAATAAGGAATCGTTCAGGACCCTGTTCAACGTGTACGTTAGGTCTATTTTGGAGTATGCAGCACCAGTTTGGAACCCACACCTAGCCAAGCATGTGAGGAAACTTGAGAAAGTGCAAAGGTTTTCAACAAGACTAGTCCCAGAGCTAAGGGGCGTGCTCTACGAGGAGAGGTTAAGGGAAATCGACCTGATGACTCTGGACGACAGGAGAGACAGGGAAGTTATGATAACGACATATAAAATACTGAGAGGAATTGACAAGGTGGACAGAGACAAGATGTTCCAGAGTTGGGACACAGCAGTAAAGGGACACAGTTGGAAGTTGAAGACTCAGATGAATCACAGGGATGTTAGGAAGTATTTCTTCAGTCACAGAGTAGTCAGGAAGTGGAATAATCTGGGAAGTGATGTAGTGGAGGCAGGATTAATACATAGCTTTAAGAAGAGATATGATAAAGCTCATGGAGCAGGAAGAGTGACCTAGTAGCGACCAGTGAAGAGGTGGGCCAGGAGCTGTGACTCGATCATTGAGACCACAACTAGGTTAGTACACGCACACAAACACACACACACACACACACACACACACACACAAGTGTCTACTGAGAAGTGCCTTTGACAGCTGGTAACTGACAAACTACAAACAACAGGCCAAGTGTCTGTCGACAAGCGCCTTTGACACTGAAGAAAAAAAAACACAGACGAGGTATGATAAAGCTCGTGGAGCAGGGAGAGAGAGGACCTAGTAGCGTTTAGTGAAGAGGCGGGGTCAGGAGCTGAGTCTCGACCCCTGCAACTACAATTAGGTGAGTACAATTAGGTGAGTACACACACACACACACACACCGTCTTCTGAGCGTACACGTGTGGATGGTGTCCTATCAACCCAGTGTGTCCAGCCAAGTCTGGGCAAGTCTACACTGATCCCTCGTTCCTTTCCTAATCTCCCTCTGGTTGCTTAATGGTCTTCCCCTCATCTAAACGTAATTAAAGAGGACCTGATTCACAGCGGACGCAGCGGTACAAATCTGGGGTCAGGATAACAAGTGTTAAACATGACCCCACACAGCTTCCTCGAGTCACTAGCGTTAAACATGACCCCACACAGCTTCCTCGAGTCACTAGCGTTAAACATGACCCCACACAGCTTCCTCGAGTCACTAGCGTTAAACATGACCCCACACAGCTTCCTCGAGTCACTAGCGTTAAACATGACCCCACACAGCTTCCTCGAGTCACTAGCGTTAAACATGACCCCACACAGCTTCCTCGAGTCACTAGCGTTAAACATGACCCCACACAGCTTCCTCGAGTCACTAGCGTTAAACATGACCCCACACAGCTTCCTCGAGTCACTAGCGTTAAACATGACCCCACACAGCTTCCTCGAGTCACTAGCCACAACCATCTTGCAAGAAAAAGTTTATTAGTTGCAGACACAGGCTTGCACTGTTACATCCCCACATCATACACACCTAATTATGGTTGTAGGGTTCGAGTCTTAGTTCCTGGCCCCGCCTCTTCACTGGTCGTTACTAGGGAGTGACCTAGTAGCGACCAGTGAAGAGGCGGGGCCAGGAGCTATGAATCGACCCCTGCAACCACAATTAGGTGATTACACACACACACACACACATACACAGATAGGAGCTGTAAATCGATCTGTCCCTATTCACCTAGCAAGTAAGTAGGTACCTGGATGTTAGTCGACCTGTGTGGGTAGCATCCTGGAAGACAAGACTAAGGATCCCAATGGGAATAAGAAAGTTCCTCAATGACACACTGACTTTCTTGGGTTATCCTTGGTGGCTAACCCACCGGCGTTAAAAATCTAAAAAAATATTAAGCTATATGAGGCCTGGTCACAGACCGGGCC